>NC_091222.1:484571-517263 GCF_040958095.1 Procambarus clarkii
CGGGCTGCGGACGCTAAGCCCCGGAAGCACCTCAAGGTAACCTCAAGGTAGTTGATATAAAAGAGGATAAATACATTTGTTAGAAAGGCGGGGTCCAAGAGCTAATAACTCGATTTTGCAGACAAAAATAGTAAATACAAGGAATAAATACACACACACACACTATACATTAGTTGATAAAGGACTGTTTTGTGTGTATACCTATGTATACTATTGTCAGGAGCGGCAGACAAGTGCAGCTATGTGTTTTTATGTGTACCTGCAATTGGACTGACATGTGTACGGTAATTATCTGTGTGTTAATTGTAAAAGGAACATATTAGTGAACGTTTTTTTATGTAAATTGAATGACATATATACATGTACGTGTGTTTAGTGTTACTGTAATTTATAATGTTAGCGTGTGTACGTTTGAATGACATAGTGTCCCATCATTGTCACATTTTTTGTTACATGTTTACTATTGTCAGGCGCGACAGACAAGTGCAGCTATGTGTGTCTATGTGTACCTGCAATTGGACTGACACGTGTATGGTAATTATCTATGTGTCCATTGTTAAAGGAACATATTAGTGAATGTTTATTTATGTAAATTGATTGACATATTAACGTGTACGCGTGTTTAGTGGTACTGTAATTTACATACTTTCCAGGTTTATGTTTGAATTACATAGTATCCCATCATTGTCTCATTTTTTGTTACTATTTTGCTGTTCATTCTCAATCTCTCTGACTCCCGAGGACCATTTGAGCTCATGTGTGTTTATTAAAGGAAAATAATCATATTTTGTTTACAAAGTAACTTGTACTTATTTTGTAAAATAACTTTTTCAAAGAAAAGGTAATTTTCTAGTAAGCATTTATTTTCCTAACATACAAGTCAATTACTCACTACCTTACAGCAGTCAGGAACACTTTTGTTTCTATCTCTTCACAACGTCTTTTACATAAATACCCTATCTTAACAAATTCAATCATTAAATTCATAACTGGCAACTCCCCCCGCCCCTTCCCCCCCCCCTCCTCCACAGGTCCAAGGCCACCAAGTGACTAACCCCACACCAACTCCCCAACCCAGGAAGCATCATTCCTTTCCCTATCCTCTCCCAAATTATGTTTTTGACGAGTACACGCACTACGGGGCCAGACAGCTGAGTAGACAGTGCTCTCAACTCGTAATCCTAGCGTCCGTGTTCGATCCTCCGGTGATGGCAGAAACGAAACTGGGCAGTTTCTTTCACCCTGTTGTTCCTGTTACCTAGCAGTAAATAGGTACCTGGATTTAAACAGCTGTTACGGGCTGCTTCCTGTGTGTGTGTGTGTGTGTGTGTGTGTGTGTGTGTGTGTGTGTGTGTGTGTGTGTGTGTACTCACCTATTTGTGCTTGCGGGGGTTGAGCTTTGGTTCTTTGGTCTCACCTCTCAACTGTCAATCAACTGGTGTACAGATTCCTGAGCCTACTGGGCTCTATCATATCTACATTTGAAACTGTGTATGGAGTCAGCCTCCACCACATCACTGCCTAATGCATTCCATCCGTTAACTACTCTAACACTGAAAAAGTTCCTTCTAACGTCTCTGTGGCTCATGTGAGTACTCAGTTTCCATCTGTGTCCCCTTGTTTGCGTCCCACCAGTGTTGAATAGTTTATCCTTGTTTACGCGGTCGATTCCTCTGAGGGTTGTGTAGGTTGTGATCATGTCTCCCCTTACTCTTCTGTCTTCCAGTGTCGCAAGGTGCTTTTCCCGCAGCCTTTCCTCGTAACGTATGCCTCTTAGTTCTGGGACTAGTCTAGTGGCATACCTTTGGACTTTTTCCTGCCTTCATTCTTGTGCTTGACAAGATACGGGCTCCATGCTGGAGCCGCATACTCCAGGATTGGTCTTACATATGTGGTGTACAAGATCTGAATGATTCCTTACACAGGTTCCTGAAAGCTGTTCTGATGTTAGGCAGTTCCCGCATATGCCGCAGACGTTATTCTTTGTTATGTGGGCTTCAGGAGGACAGGTTTGGGTGTGTGATATCAACTCCTAGATCTTTACTCTCAGTCCGTTTCATTACGTTCTTCATCTCCCTATTCTGAATCCTGTGTCTCGGCCTCCTGTCTTTCCACTGTGTGTGTGTGTTGTGTGCGCGTCTGTGTGTGTGTGTGTGTGTTAGTGAGAAATAAATGTAGTTTATAAATAAACCTCCAAAGGATACCTGATCAACCAGGCTGTGACTCGTACGTTCAGGCTGCGAGCAGCCGCGTCCAACAGCCTGGTTGATCAGAACGGCAACCAGGAGGCCTGGTCGACGACCGGGCTTGCGGGGACGCTAAGCCCCGGAAGCACCTCAAGGTAACCTCAAGGTAGTTGATATAAAGAGGATAAATACATTTGTTAGAAAGGCGGGGTCCAAGAGCTAATAACTCGATTTTTGCAGACAAAAATAGTAAATACAAGGAATAAATACACACACACACACACTATACATTAGTTGATAAAGGACTGTTTTGTGTGTATACCTATGTATAATATTGTCAGGAGCGGCAGACAAGTGCAGCTATGTGTTTTTATGTGTACCTTGCAATTGGACTGACATGTGTACGGTAATTATCTGTGTGTTAATTGTAAAAGGAACATATTAGTGAACGTTTTTTTATGTAAATTGAATGACATATATACATGTACGTGTGTTTAGTGTTACTGTAATTTATAATGTTAGCGTGTGTACGTTTGAATGACATAGTGTCCCATCATTGTCACATTTTTTGTTACATGTTTACTATTGTCAGGCGCGACAGACAAGTGCAGCTATGTGTGTCTATGTGTACCTGCAATTGGACTGACACGTGTATGGTAATTATCTATAGTGTCCATTGTTAAAGGAACATATTAGTGAATGTTTATTTATGTAAATTGATTGACATATTAACGTGTACGCGTGTTTAGTGGTACTGTAATTTACATACTTTCCAGGTTTATGTTTGAATTACATAGTATCCCATCATTGTCTCATTTTTTGTTACTATTTTGCTGTTCATTCTCAATCTCTCTGACTCCCGAGGACCATTTGAGCTCATGTGTGTTTATTAAAGGAAAATAATCATATTTTGTTTACAAAGTAACTTGTACTTATTTTGTAAAATAACTTTTTCAAAGAAAAGGTAATTTTCTTAGTAAGCATTTATTTTCCTAACATACAAGTCAATTACTCACTACCTACAGCAGTCAGGAACACTTTTGTTTCTATCTCTTCACAACGTCTTTTACATAAATACCCTATCTTAACAAATTCAATCATTAAATTCATAACTGGCAACTCCCCCCGCCCCCTCCCCCCCCCCTCCTCCACAGGTCCAAGGCCACCAAGTGACTAACCCCACACCAACTCCCCAACCAGGAAGCATCATTCCTTTCCCTATCCTCTCCCAAATTATGTTTTTGACGAGTACACGCACTACGGGGCCAGACAGCTGAGTAGACAGTGCTCTCAACTCGTAATCCTAGCGTCCGTGTTCGATCCTCCGGTGATGGCAGAAACGAAACTGGGCAGTTCTTTCACCCTGTTGTTCCTGTTACCTAGCAGTAAATAGGTACCTAGGATTTAAACAGCTGTTTACGGGCTGCTTCCTGTGTGTGTGTGTGTGTGTGTGTGTGTGTGTGTGTTGTGTGTGTGTACTCACCTATTTGTGCTTGCGGGGGTTGAGCTTTGGTTCTTTGGTCTCACCTCTCAACTGTCAATCAACTGGTGTACAGGATTCCTGAGCCTACTGGGCTCTATCATATCTACATTTGAAACTGTGTATGGAGTCAGCCTCCACCACATCACTGCCTAATGCATTCCATCCGTTAACTACTCTGACACTGAAAAAGTTCCTTCTAACGTCTCTGTGGCTCATGTGAGTACTCAGTTTCCATCTGTGTCCCCTTGTTTGCGTCCCACCAGTGTTGAATAGTTTATCCTTGTTTACGCGGTCGATTCCTCTGAGGGTTGTGTAGGTTGTGATCATGTCTCCCCTTACTCTTCTGTCTTCCAGTGTCGCAAGGTGGCTTTTCCCGCAGCCTTTCCTCGTAACGTATGCCTCTTAGTTCTGGGACTAGTCTAGTGGCATACCTTTGGACTTTTCCTGCTTCATCTTGTGCTTGACAAGATACGGGCTCCATGCTGGGGCCGCATACTCCAGGATTGGTCTTACATATGTGGTGTACAAGATTCTGAATGATTCCTTACACAGGTTCCTGAAGGCTGTTCTGATGTTAGGCAGTCCCGCATATGCCGCAGACGTTATTCTTTTTATGTGGGCTTCAGGAGACAGGTTTGGTGTGATATCAACTCCTAGATCTTTCTCTCAGTCCGTTTCATTAAGTTCTTCATCTCCTATTCTGTATCCTGTGTCCTGGCCTCCTGTTTCCACTGTGTGTGTGTGTGTGTGTGCGCGCTGTGTGTGTGTGTGTGTGTGTTAGTGAGAAATAAATGTAGTTTATAAAATAAACCTCCAAAGGATACCTGATCAACCAGGCTGTGACTCGTACGTCAGGCTGCGAGCAGCCGCGTCCAACAGCCTGGTTGATCAGAACGGCAACCAGGAGGCCTGGTCGACGACCGGGCTGCGGGGACGCTAAGCCCCGGAAGCACCTCAAGGTAACCTCAAGGTAGTTGATATAAAAGAGGATAAATACATTTGTTAGAAAGGCGGGGGTCCAAGAGCTAATAACTCGATTTTGCAGACAAAAATAGTAAATACAAGGAATAAATACACACACACACACACATATATTAGTTGATAAAGGACTGTTTTGTGTGTATACCTATGTATACTATTGTCAGGAGCGGCAGACAAGTGCAGCTATGTGTTTTTATGTGTACCTGCAATTGGACTGACATGTGTACGGTAATTATCTGTGTGTTAATTGTAAAAGGAACATATTAGTGAACGTTTTTTTTATGTAAATTGAATGACATATATACATGTACGTGTGTTTAGTGTTACTGTAATTTATAATGTTAGCGTGTGTACGTTTGAATGACATAGTGTCCCATCATTGTCACATTTTTTTGTTACATGTTACTATTGTCAGGCGCGACAGACAAGTGCAGCTATGTGTGTCTATGTGTACCTGCAATTGGACTGACACGTGTATGGTAATTATCTATGTGTCCATTGTTAAAGGAACATATTAGTGAATGTTTATTTATGTAAATTGATTGACATATTAACGTGTACGCGTGTTTAGTGGTACTGTAATTTACATACTTTCCAGGTTTATGTTTGAATTACATAGTATCCCATCATTGTCTCATTTTTTGTTACTATTTTGCTGTTCATTCTCAATCTCTCTGACTCCCGAGGACCATTTGAGCTCATGTGTGTTTATTAAAGGAAATAATCATATTTTGTTTACAAAGTAACTTGTACTTATTTTGTAAAATAACTTTTTCAAAGAAAAGGTAATTTTCTAGTAAGCATTTATTTTCCTAACATACAAGTCAATTACTCACTACCTTACAGCAGTCAGGAACACTTTTGTTTCTATCTCTTCACAACGTCTTTTACATAAATACCCTATCTTAACAAATTCAATCATTAAATTCATAACTGGCAACTCCCCCCGCCCCTACCCCTCCCCCTCCTCCACAGGTCCAAGGCCACCAAGTGACTAACCCCACACCAACTCCCCAACCCAGGAAGCATCATTCCTTTCCCCTATCCTCTCCCAAATTATGTTTTTGACGAGTACACGCACTACGGGCCAGACAGCTGAGTAGACAGTGCTCTCAACTCGTAATCCTAGCGTCCGTGTTCGATCCTCCAGGGATGGCAGAAACGAAACTGGGCAGTTTCTTTCACCCTGTTGTTCCTGTTACCTAGCAGTAAATAGGTACCATAGGATTTAAACAGCTGTTACGGGCTGCTTCCTGTGGTGTGTGTTGTGTGTGTGTGTGTTGTGGTGTGGTGTGTGTGTGTGTGTGGTGTGTGTGTTACTCACCTATTTGTGCTTGCGGGGTTGAGCTTTGGTTTCTTTGGTCTCACCTCTCAACTGTCAATCAACTGGTGTACAGATTCCTGAGCCTACTGGGCTCTATCAGATCTACATTTGAAACTGTGTATGGAGTCAGCCTCCACCACATCACTGCCTAATGCATTCCATCCGTTAACTACTCTAGACACTGAAAAAGTTCCTTCTAACGTCTCTGTGGCTCATGTGAGTACTCAGTTTCCATCTTGTGTCCCCTTGTTTGCGTCCCACCAGTGTTGAATAGTTTATCCTTGTTTACGCGGTCGATTCCTCTGAGGGTTGTGTAGGTTGTGATCATGTCTCCCCTTACTCTTCTGTCTTCCAGTGTCGCAAGGTGCTTTTCCCGCAGCCTTTCCTCGTAACGTATGCCTCTTAGTTCTGGGACTAGTCTAGTGGCATACCTTTGGACTTTTTCCTGCTTCATCTTGTGCTTGACAAGATACGGGCTCCATGCTGGGGCCGCATACTCCAGGATTGGTCTTACATATGTGGTGTACATGATTCTGAATGATTCCTTACACAGGTTCCTGAAGGCTGTTCTGATGTTAGGCAGTCCCGCATATGCCGCAGACGTTATTCTTTTTATGTGGGCTTCAGGAGACAGGTTTGGTGTGATATCAACTCCTAGATCTTTCTCTCAGTCCGTTTCATTAAGTTCTTCATCTCCTATCTGTATCCTGTGTCTGGCCTCCTGTTTCCACTGTGTGTGTGTGTGTGTGTGTGTGCGTGTGTGTGTGTGTGTGTGTGTTAGTGAGAAATAAATGTAGTTTATAAATAAACCTCCAAAGGATACCTGATCAACCAGGCTGTGACTCGTACGTCAGGCTGCGAGCAGCCGTGTCCAACAGCCTGGTTGATCAGTCCGGCAACCAGGAGGCCTGGTCGACGACCGGGCTGCGGGGACGCTAAGCCCCGGAAGCACCTCAAGGTAACCTCAAGGTAGTTGATATAAAAGAGGATAAATACATTTGTTAGAAAGGCGGGGTCCAAGAGCTAATAACTCGATTTTGCAGACAAAATAGTAAATACAAGGAATAAATACACACACACACACACATATATTAGTTGATAAAGGACTGTTTTGTGTGTATACCTATGTATACTATTGGCAGGAGCGGCAGACAAGTGCAGCTGTGTTTTTATGTGTACCTGCAATTGGACTGACATGTGTACGGTAATTATCTGTGTGTTAATTGTAAAAGGAACATATTAGTGAACGTTTTTTTATGTAAATTGAATGACATATATACATGTACGTGTGTTTAGTGTTACTGTAATTTATAATGTTAGCGTGTGTACGTTTGAATGACATAGTGTCCCATCATTGTCACAATTTTTTGTTACATGTTTACTATTGTCAGGCGCGACAGACAAGTGCAGCTATGTGTGTCTATGTGTACCTGCAATGGACTGACACGTGTATGGTAATTATCTATGTGTCCATTGTTAAAGGAACATATTAGTGAATGTTTATTTATGTAAATTGATTGACATATTAACGTGTACGCGTGTTTAGTGGTACTGTAATTTACATACTTTCCAGGTTTATGTTTTGAATTACATAGTATCCCATCATTGTCTCATTTTTTGTTACTATTTTGCTGTTCATTCTCAATCTCTCTGACTCCCGAGGACCATTTGAGCTCATGTGTGTTTATTAAAGGAAAATAATCATATTTTGTTTACAAAGTAACTTGTACTTATTTTGTAAAATAACTTTTTCAAAGAAAAGGTAATTTTCTAGTAAGCATTTATTTTCCTAACATACAAGTCAATTACTCACTACCTTACAGCAGTCAGGAACACTTTTGTTTCTATCTCTTCACAACGTCTTTTACATAAATACCCTATCTTAACAAATTCAATCATTAAATTCATAACTGGCAACTCCCCCCGCCCCTTCCCCCCCCCTCCTCCACAGGTCCAAGGCCACCAAGTGACTAACCCCACACCAACTCCCCAACCCAGGAAGCATCATTCCTTTCCCTATCCTCTCCCAAATTATGTTTTTGACGAGTACACGCACTACGGGGCCAGACAGCTGAGTAGACAGTGCTCTCAACTCGTAATCCTAGCGTCCGTGTTCGATCCTCCGGTGATGGCAGAAACGAAACTGGGCAGTTTCTTTCACCCTGTTGTTCCTGTTACCTAGCAGTAAATAGGTACCTGGGATTTAAACAGCTGTTACGGGCTGCTTCCTGTGTGTGTGTGTGTGTGTGTGTGTGTGTGTGTGTGTGTGTGTGTACTCACCTATTTGTGCTTGCGGGGGTTGAGCTTTGGTTCTTTGGTCTCACCTCTCAACTGTCAATCAATGGTGTACAGATTCCTGAGCCTACTGGGCTCTATCATATCTACATTTGAAACTGTGTATGGAGTCAGCCTCCACCACATCACTGCCTAATGCATTCCATCCGTTAACTACTCTGACACTGAAAAGTTCCTTCTAACGTCTCTGTGGCTCATGTGAGTACTCAGTTTCCATCTGTGTCCCCTTGTTTGCGTCCCACCAGTGTTGAATAGTTTATCCTTGTTTACGCGGTCGATTCCTCTGAGGGTTGTGTAGGTTGTGATCATGTCTCCCCTTACTCTTCTGTCTTCCAGTGTCGCAAGGTACTTTTCCCGCAGCCTTTTCTCGTAACGTATGCCTCTTAGTTCTGGGACTAGTCTAGTGGCATACCTTTGGACTTTTTCCTGCTTCATCTTGTGCTTGACAAGATACGGGCTCCATGCTGGGGCCGCATACTCCAGGATTGGTCTTACATATGTGGTGTACAAGATTCTGAATGATTCCTTACACAGGTTCCTGAAAGGCTGTTGCTGATGTTAGGCAGTCCCTGCATATGCCGCAGACGTTATTCTTTTTATGTGGGCTTCTGGAGGACAGGTTTGGTGTGATATCAACTCCTAGATCTTTCTCTCAGACCGTTTCATTAAGTTCTTCATCTCCTATTCTGTATCCTGTGTCTGGCCTCCTGTTTCCACTGTGTGTGTGTGTGTGTGTGTGTGCGTGCGTGTGTGTGTGTGTGTGTGTTAGTGAGAAATAAATGTAGTTTATAAATAAACCTCCAAAGGATACCTGATCAACCAGGCTGTGACTCGTACGTCAGGCTGCGAGCAGCCGTGTCCAACAGCCTGGTTGATCAGTCCGGCACCAGGAGGCCTGGTCGACGACCGGGCTGCGGGGACGCTAAGCCCCGGAAGCACCTCAAGGTAACCTCAAGGTAGTTGATATAAAAGAGGATAAATACATTTGTTAGAAAGGCGGGGTCCAAGAGCTAATAACTCGATTTTGCAGACAAAAATAGTAAATACAAGGAGTAAATACACACACACACACATATATTAGTTGATAAAGGACTGTTTTGTGTGTATACCTATGTATACTATTGGCAGGAGCGGCAGACAAGTGCAGCTATGTGTTTTTATGTGTACCTGTAATTGGACTGACATGTGTACGGTAATTATCTGTGTGTTAATTGTAAAAGGAACATATTAGTGAACGTTTTTTTATGTAAATTGAATGACATATATACATGTACGTGTGTTTAGTGTTACTGTAATTTATAATGTTAGCGTGTGTACGTTTGAATGACATAGTGTCCCATCATTGTCACATTTTTTGTTACATGTTTATTATTGTCAGGCGCGACAGACAAGTGCAGCTATGTGTGTCTATGTGTACCTGCAATTGGACTGACACGTGTATGGTAATTATCTATGTGTCCATTGTTAAAGGAACATATTAGTGAATGTTTATTTATGTAAATTGATTGACATATTAACGTGTACGCGTGTTTAGTGGTACTGTAATTTACATACTTTCCAGGTTTATGTTTGAATTACATAGTATCCCATCATTGTCTCATTTTTTTGTTACTATTTTGCTGTTTCATTCTCAATCTCTCTGACTCCCGAGGACCATTTGAAGCTCATGTGTGTTTATTAAAGGAAAATAATCATATTTTGTTTACAAAGTAACTTGTACTTATTTTGCAAAATAACTTTTTCAAAGAAAAGGTAATTTTCTAGTAAGCATTTATTTTTCCTAACATACAAGTCAATTACTCACTACCTTACAGCAGTCAGGAACACTTTTGTTTCTATCTCTTCACAACGTCTTTTACATAAATACCCTATCTTAACAAATTCAATCATTAAATTCATAACTGGCAACTCCCCCCGCCCCTTCCCCCCCCCCTCCTCCACAGGTCCAAGGCCACCAAGTGACTAACCCCACACCAACTCCCCAACCCAGGAAGCATCATTCCTTTCCCTATCCTCTCCCAAATTATGTTTTTGACGAGTACACGCACTACGGGGCCAGACAGCTGAGTAGACAGTGCTCTCAACTCGTAATCCTAGCGTCCGTGTTCGATCCTCCGGTGATGGCAGAAACGAAACTGGGCAGTTTCTTTCACCCTGTTGTTCCTGTTACCTAGCAGTAAATAGGTACCTGGATTTAAACAGCTGTTACGGGCTGCTTCCTGTGTGTGTGTGTGTGTGTGTGTGTGTGTGTGTGTGTGTGTGTGTGTGTGTGTGTGTGTGTGTGTGACTCACCTATTTGTGCTTGCGGGGGTTGAGCTTTGGTTCTTTGGTCTCACCTCTCAACTGTCAATCAACTGGTGTACAGATTCCTGAGCCTACTGGGCTCTATCATATCTACATTTGAAACTGTGTATGGAGTCAGCCTCCACCACATCACTGCCTAATGCATTCCATCCGTTAACTACTCTGACACTGAAAAAGTTCCTTCTAACGTCTCTGTGGCTCATGTGAGTACTCAGTTTCCATCTGTGTCCCCTTGTTTGCGTCCCACCAGTGTTGAATAGTTTTATCCTTGTTTACGCGGTCGATTCCTCTGAGGGTTGTGTAGGTTGTGATCATGTCTCCCCTTACTCTTCTGTCTTCCAGTGTCGCAAGGTGCTTTTCCCGCAGCCTTTCCTCGTAACGTATGCCTCTTAGTTCTGGGACTAGTCTAGTGGCATACCTTTGACTTTTTCCTGCTTCATCTTGTGCTTGACAAGATACGGGCTCCATGCTGGGGCCGCATACTCCAGGATTGGTCTTACATATGTGGTGTACAAGATTCTGAATGATTCCTTACACAGGTTCCTGAAGGCTGTTCTGATGTTAGGCAGTCCCGCATATGCCGCAGACGTTATTCTTTTTATGTGGGCTTCAGGAGACAGGTTGGTGTGATATCAACTCCTAGATCTTTCTCTCAGTCCGTTTCATTAAGTTCTTCATCTCCTATTCTGTATCCTGTGTCTGGCCTCCTGTTTTCCACTGTGTGTGGTGTGTGTGTGTGTGGCGTGTGTGTGTGGTGTGTGTGTGTGTTAGTGAGAAATAAATGTAGTTTATAAATAAACCTCCAAAGGATACCTGATCAACCAGGCTGTGACTCGTACGTCAGGCTGCGAGCAGCCGTGTCCAACAGCCTGGTTGATCAGTCCGGCAACCAGGAGGCCTGGTCGACGACCGGGCTGCGGGGACGCTAAGCCCCGGAAGCACCTCAAGGTAACCTCAAGGTAGTTGATATAAAAGAGGATAAATACATTTGTTAGAAAGGCGGGGTCCAAGAGCTAATAACTCGATTTTGCAGACAAAAATAGTAAATACAAGGAATAAATACACACACACACACACATATATTAGTTGATAAAGGACTGTTTTGTGTGTATACCTATGTATACTATTGGCAGAGCGGCAGACAAGTGCAGCTATGTGTTTTTATGTGTACCTGCAATTGGACTGACATGTGTACGGTAATTATCTGTGTGTTAATTGTAAAAGGAACATATTAGTGAACGTTTTTTTATGTAAATTGAATGACATATATACATGTACGTGTGTTTAGTGTTACTGTAATTTATAATGTTAGCGTGTGTACGTTTGAATGACATAGTGTCCCATCATTGTCACATTTTTTGTTACATGTTTACTATTGTCAGGCGCGACAGACAAGTGCAGCTATGTGTACCTGCAATTGGACTGACACGTGTATGGTAATTATCTATGTGTCCATTGTTAAAGGAACATATTAGTGAATGTTTATTTATGTAAATTGATTGACATATTAACGTGTACGCGTGTTTAGTGGTACTGTAATTTACAATACTTTCCAGGTTTATGTTTGAATTACATAGTATCCCATCATTGTCTCATTTTTTGTTACTATTTTGCTGTTCATTCTCAATCTCTCTGACTCCCGAGGACCATTTGAGCTCATGTGTGTTTATTAAAGGAAAATAATCATATTTTGTTTACAAAGTAACTTGTACTTATTTTGTAAAATAACTTTTCAAAGAAAAGGTAATTTTCTAGTAAGCATTTATTTTCCTAACATACAAGTCAATTACTCACTACCTTACAGCAGTCAGGAACACTTTTGTTTCTATCTCTTCACAACGTCTTTTTACATAAATACCCTATCTTAACAAATTCAATCATTAAATTCATAACTGGCAACTCCCCCCGCCCCTGCCCCCCCCCTCCTCCACAGGTCCAAGGCCACCAAGTGACTAACCCCACACCAACTCCCCAACCCAGGAAGCATCATTCCTTTCCCTATCCTCTCCCAAATTATGTTTTTGACGAGTACACGCACTACGGGGCCTGACAGCTGAGTAGACAGCGCTCTCAACTACGTAATCCTAGCGTCCGTGTTCGATCCTCCGGTGATGGCAGAAACGAAACTGGGCAGTTTCTTTCACCCTGTTGTTCCTGTTACCTAGCAGTAAATAGGTACCTGGGATTTAAACAGCTGTTACGGGCTGCGTCCTGTGTGTGTGTGTGTGTGTCTGTGTGTGTGTGTGTGTGTGTGTGTGTGTGTGTGTGTGTGTGTACTCACCTATTTGTGCTTGCGGGGGTTGAGCTTTGGTTCTTTGGTCTCACCTCTCAACTGTCAATCAACTGGTGTACAGATTCCTGAGCCTACTGGGCTCTATCATATCTACATATGAAACTGTGTATGGAGTCAGCCTCCACCACATCACTGCCTAATGCATTCCATCCGTTAACTACTCTGACACTGAAAAAGTTCCTTCTAACGTCTCTGTGGCTCATGTGAGTACTCAGTTTCCATCTGTGTCCCCTTGTTTGCGTCCCACCAGTGTTGAATAGTTTATCCTTGTTTACGCGGTCGATTCCTCTGAGGGTTGTGTAGGTTGTGATCATGTCTCCCCTTACTCTTCTGTCTTCCAGTGTCGCAAGGTGCTTTTCCCGCAGCCTTTCCTCGTAACGTATGCCTCTTAGTTCTGGGACTAGTCTAGTGGCATACCTTTGGACTTTTTCCTGCTTCATCTTGTGCTTGACAAGATACGGGCTCCATGCTGGGGCCGCATACTCCAGGATTGGTCTTACATATGTGGTGTACAAGATTCTGAATGATTCCTTACACAGGTTCCTGAAGGCTGTTCTGATGTTAGGCAGTCCCGCATATGCCGCAGACGTTATTCTTTTTATGTGGGCTTCAGGAGACAGGTTTGGTGTGATATCAACTCCTAGATCTTTCTCTCAGTCCGTTTCATTAAGTTCTTCATCTCCTATTCTGTATCCTGTGTCTGGCCTCCTGTTTCCACTGTGTGTGTGTGTGTGTGTGTGCGTGTGTGTGTGTGTGTGTTGTTAGTGAGAAATAAATGTAGTTTATAAATAAACCTCCAAAGGATACCTGATCAACCAGGCTGTGACTCGTACGTCAGGCTGCGAGCAAGCCGCGTCCAACAGCCTGGTTGATCAGTACGGCAACCAGGAGGCCTGGTCGACGACCGGGCTGCGGGGACGCTAAGCCCCGGAAGCACCTCAAGGTAACCTCAAGGTAGTTGATATAAAAGAGGATAAATACATTTGTTAGAAAGGCGGGGTCCAAGAGCTAATAACTCGATTTTGCAGACAAAAATAGTAAATACAAGGAATAAATACACACACACACACACATACATTAGTTGATAAAGGACTGTTTTGTGTGTATACCTATGTATACTATTGTCAGGAGCGGCAGACAAGTGCAGCTATGTGTTTTTATGTGTACCTGCAATTGGACTGACATGTGTACGGTAATTATCTGTGTGTTAATTGTAAAAGGAACATATTAGTGAACGTTTTTTTTATGTAAATTGAATGACATATATACATGTACGTGTGTTTAGTGTTACTGTAATTATAATGTTAGCGTGTGTACGTTTGAATGACATAGTGTCCCATCATTGTCACATTTTTGTTACATGTTTACTATTGTCAGGCGCGACAGACTAAGTGCAGCTATGTGTGTCTATGTGTACCTGCAATTGGACTGACACGTGTATGGTAATTATCTATGTGTCCATTGTTAAAGGAACATATTAGTGAATGTTTATTTATGTAAATTGATTGACATATTAACGTGTACGCGTGTTTAGTGGTACTGTAATTTACATACTTTCCAGGTTTATGTTTGAATTACATAGTATCCCATCATTGTCTCATTTTTTGTTACTATTTTGCTGTTTATTCTCAATCTCTCTGACTCCCGAGGACCATTTGAGCTCATGTGTGTTTATTAAAGGAAAATAATCATATTTTGTTTACAAAGTAACTTGTACTTATTTTGCAAAATAACTTTTTCAAAGAAAAGGTAATTTTCTAGTAAGCATTTATTTTCCTAACATACAAGTCAATTACTCACTACCTTACAGCAGTCAGGAACACTTTTGTTCTATCTCTTCATCAACGTCTTTTACATAAATACCCTATCTTAACAAATTCAATCATTAAAATTCATAACTGGCAACTCCCCCCGCCCCTTCCCCCCCCCCTCCTCCACAGGTCCAAGGCCACCAAGTGACTAACCCCACACCAACTCCCCAACCCAGGAAGCATCATTCTTTCCCTATCCTCTCCAAATTATGTTTTTGACGAGTACACGCACTACGGGGCCAGACAGCTGAGTAGACAGTGCTCTCAACTCGTAATCCTAGCGTCCGTGTTCGATCCTCCGGTGATGGCAGAAACGAAACTGGGCAGTTTCTTTCACCCTGTTGTTCCTGGTTACCTAGCAGTAAATAGGTACCTAGGATTTAAACAGCTGTTACGGGCTGCTTCCTGTGGTGTGTGGTGTGGTTTGGTGTGTGTGTGTGTAGTCTGGTGAGACTTTTGTGTGCTGTGTCGTGTGGTGTGTAATCACCTATTGTGCTGGGGGGTTGAGCTTTGGTTCTTTGGGTCCTAACCTCTTCAACTGTCAATCAACTGGTGTACAGATTCCTGAGCCTACTGGGGCTATCATATCTACATTGAAACTGTGTATGGAGTCAGCCTCCACCACATCAACTGCCTAATGCATTCCATCCGTTAACTACTCTGACACTGAAAAAGTTCCTTCTAACGTCTCTGTGGCTCATGTGAGTACTCAGTTTCATCTGTGTCCCCTGTTTTGCGTCCCACCAGTGCTTGAATAGTTTATCCTTGTTTACGCGGTCGATTCCTCTGGGGTTTGTGTAGGTTGTGATCATGTCTCCCCTTACTCTTCTGTCTTCCAGGTCGCAAGGTTGCTTTTCCCGCAGCTTTCCTCGTAACGTATGCCTCTTAGTTCTGGGCACTAGTCTAGTGGCATACCTTTGGACTTTTTCCTGCTTCATCTTGTGCTTGACAAGATACGGGCTCCATGCTGGGCCGCATACTCCAGGATTGGTCTTACATATGTGGTGTACAAGATTCTGAATGATTCCTTACACAGGTTCCTGAAGCTGTTCTGATGTTAGCAGTCCCGCATATGCCGCAGACGTTATTCTTTTTATGTGGGCTTCAGGAGACAGGTTTGGTGTGATATCAACTCCTAGATCTTTCTCTCAGTCCGTTTCATTAAGTTCTTCATCTCCTATTCTGTATCCTGTGTCTGGCCTCCTGTTTCCACTGTGTGTGTGTGTGTGTGTGTGGCGTGTGTGTGTGTGTGGTGTGTGTTAGTGAGAAATAAATGTAGTTTATAAATAAACCTCCAAAGGATACCTGATCAACCAGGCTGTGACTCCGTACGTCAGGCTGCGAGCAGCCGCGTCCAACAGCCTGGTTGATCAGTACGGCAACCAGGAGGCCTGGTCGACGACCGGGCTGCGGGGACGCTAAGCCCCGGAAGCACCTCAAGGTAACCTCAAGGTAGTTGATATAAAAGAGGATAAATACATTTGTTAGAAAGGCGGGGGTCCAAGAGCTAATAACTCGATTTTGCAGACAAAAATAGTAAATACAAGGAATAAATACACACACACACACACATACATTAGTTGATAAAGGACTGTTTTGTGTGTATACCTATGTATACTATTGTCAGGAGCGGCAGACAAGTGCAGCCATGTGTTTTTATGTGTACCTGCAATTGGACTGACATGTGTACGGTAATTATCTGTGTGTTAATTGTAAAAGGAACATATTAGTGAACGTTTTTTTATGTAAATTGAATGACATATATACATGTACGTGTGTTTAGTGTTACTGTAATTTATAATGTTAGCGTGTGTACGTTTGAATGACATAGTGTCCCATCATTGTCACATTTTTTATTACATGTTTACTATTGTCAGGCGCGACAGATAAGTGCAGCTATGTGTGTCTATGTGTACCTGCAATTGGACTGACACGTGTATGGTAATTATCTATGTGTCCATTGTTAAAGGAACATATTAGTGAATGTTTATTTATGTAAATTGATTGACATATTAACGTGTACGCGTGTTTAGTGGTACTGTAATTTACATACTTTCCAGGTTTATGTTTGAATTACATAGTATCCCATCATTGTCTCATTTTTTGTTACTATTTTGCTGTTCATTCTCAATCTCTCTGACTCCCGAGGACCATTTGAGCTCATGTGTGTTTATTAAAGGAAAATAATCATATTTTGTTTACAAAGTAACTTGTACTTATTTTGTAAAATAACTTTTTCAAAGAAAAGGTAATTTTCTAGTAAGCATTTATTTTCCTAACATACAAGTCAATTACTCACTACCTTACAGCAGTCAGGAACACTTTTGTTTCTATCTCTTCACAACGTCTTTTACATAAATACCCTATCTTAACAAATTCAATCATTAAATTCATAACTGGCAACTCCCCCCGCCCCTTCCCCCCCCCCTCCTCCACAGGTCCAAGGCCACCAAGTGACTAACCCCACACCAACTCCCCAACCCAGGAAGCATCATTCCTTTCCCTATCCTCTCCCAAATTATGTTTTTGACGAGTACACGCACTACGGGGCCAGACAGCTGAGTAGACAGTGCTCTCAACTCGTAATCCTAGCGTCCGTGTTCGATCCTCCGGTGATGGCAGAAACGAAACTGGGCAGTTTCTTTCACCCTGTTGTTCCTGTTACCTAGCAGTAAATAGGTACCTGGATTTAAACAGCTGTTACGGGCTGCTTCCTGTGTGTGTGTGTGTGTGTGTGTGTGTGTGTGTGTGTGTGTGTGTGTGTGTGTGTGTGTGTGTGTGTGTGTACTCACCTATTTGTGCTTGCGGGGGTTGAGCTTTGGTTCTTTGGTCTCACCTCTCAACTGTCAATCAACTGGTGTACAGATTCCTGAGCCTACTGGGCTCTATCATATCTACATTTGAAACTGTGTATGGAGTCAGCCTCCACCACATCACTGCCTAATGCATTCCATCCGTTAACTACTCTGACACTGAAAAAGTTCCTTCTAACGTCTCTGTGGCTCATGTGAGTACTCAGTTTCCATCTGTGTCCCCTTGTTTGCGTCCCACCAGTGTTGTTTATCCTTGTTTACGCGGTCGATTCCTCTGAGGGTTGTGTAGGTTGTGATCATGTCTGCCCTTACTCTTCTGTCTTCCAGTGTCGCAAGGTGCTTTTCCCGCAGCCTTTCCTCGTAACGTATGCCTCTTAGTTCTGGGACTAGTCTAGTGGCATACCTTTGGACTTTTTCCTGCTTCATCTTGTGCTTGACAAGATACGGGCTCCATGCTGGGGCCGCATACTCCAGGATTGGTCTTACATATTTGGTGTACAAGATTCTGAATGATTCCTTACACAGGTTCCTGAAGGCTGTTCTGATGTTAAGCAGTCCCGCATATGCCGCAGACGTTATTCTTTTATGTGGCTTCAGGAGACAGGTTTGGTGTGATATCAACTCCTAGATCTTTCTCTCAGTCCGTTTCATTAAGTTCTTCATCTCCTATTCTGTATCCTGTGTCTGGCCTCCTGTTTCCACTGTGTGTGTGTGTGTGTGTGTGTGTGTGCGTGTGTGTGTGTGTGTGTGTGTTAGTGAGAAATAAATGTAGTTTATAAATAAACCTCCAAAGGATACCTGATCAACCAGGCTGTGACTCGTACGTCAGGCTGCGAGCAGCCGCGTCCAACAGCCTGGTTGATCAGTCCGGCAACCAGGAGGCCTGGTCGACGACCGGGCTGCGGGGACGCTAAGCCCCGGAAGCACCTCAAGGTAACCTCAAGGTAGTTGATATAAAAGAGGATAAATACATTTGTAGAAAGGCGGGGTCCAAGAGCTAATAACTCGATTTTGCAGACAAAAATAGTAAATACAAGGAATAAATACACACACACACACACATACATTAGTTGATAAAGGACTGTTTTGTGTGTATACCTATGTATACTATTGTCAGGAGCGGCAGACAAGTGCAGCCATGTGTTTTTTATGTGTACCTGCAATTGGACTGACATGTGTACGGTAATTATCTGTGTGTTAATTGTAAAAGGAACATATTAGTGAACGTTTTTTTTATGTAAATTGAATGACATATATACATGTACGTGTGTTTAGTGTTACTGTAATTTATAATGTTAGCGTGTGTACGTTGAATGACATAGTGTCCCATCATTGTCACATTTTTTATTACATGTTACTATTGTCAGGCGCGACAGATAAGTGCAGCTATGTGTGTCTATGTGTACCTGCAATTGGACTGACACGTGTATGGTAATTATCTATGTGTCCATTGTTAAAGGAACATATTAGTGAATGTTTATTTATGTAAATTCATTGACATATTAACGTGTACGCGTGTTTAGTGGTACTGTAATTTACATACTTTCCAGGTTTATGTTTGAATTACATAGTATCCCATCATTGTCTCATTTTTGTTACTATTTTGCTGTTTATTCTCAATCTCTCTGACTCCCGAGGACCATTTGAGCTCATGTGTGTTTATTAAAGGAAAATAATTCATATTTTGTTTACAAAGTAACTTGTACTTATTTTGCAAAATAACTTTTTCAAAGAAAAGGTAATTTTCTAGTAAGCATTTATTTTCCTAAATACAAGTCAATTACTCACTACCTTACAGCAGTCAGGAACACTTTTGTTTCTATCTCTTCACAACGTCTTTTACATAAATACCCTATCTTAACAAATTCAATCATTAAATTCATAACTGGCAACTCCCCCCGCCCTTCCCCCCCCCCCCTCCTCCACAGGTCCAAGGCCACCAAGTGGACTAACCCCACACCAACTCCCCAACCCAGGAAGCATCATTCCTTTTCCCTATCCTCTCCCAAATTATGTTTTTGAACGAGTACACCAAACGCACTACGGGCCTGACAGCTGAGTAGACAGTGCTCTCAACTCGTAATCCTAGCGTCCGTGTTCGATCCTCCGGTGATGGCAGAAACGAAACTGGGCAGTTTCTTTCACCCTGTTGTTCCTGTTACCTAGCAGTAAAATAGGTACCTGGGATTTAAACAGGCTGTTACGGGCTGCTTCCTGTGTGTGTGTGTGGTGTGTGTGTGTGTGTACTCACCTATTTGGTGCTTGCGGGGGTTGAGCTTTGGTTCTTTGGTCTCACCTCTCAACTGTCAATCAACTGGTGTACAGATTCCTGAGCCTACTGGCTCTATCATATCTACATTTGAAACTGTGTATGGAGTTCAGCCTCCCACCACATCACTGCCTAATGCATTCCATCCGTTAACTACTCTGACACTGAAAAAGTTCCTTCTAAACGTCTCTGTGGCTCATGTGAGTACTCAGTTTCCATCTGTGTCCCCTTGTTTGCGTCCCACCAGTGTTGAATAGTTTATCCTTGTTTACCGCGGTCGAATTCCTCTGAGGGTTGTGTAGGTTGTGATCATGTCTCCCCTTACTCTTCTTGTCTTCCAGTGTCGCAAGGTGCTTTTCCCGCAGCCTTTCCTCGTAACGTATGCCTCTTAGTTCTGGGACTAGTCTAGTGGCATACCTTTGGACTTTTTCACTGCTTCATCTTGTGCTTGACAAGATACGGGCTCCATGCTGGGGCCGCATACTCCAGGATTGGTCTTACATATGTGGTGTACAAGATTCTGAATGATTCCTTAGACACAGGTTCCCTGAAGGCTGTTCTGATGTTAGGCAGTCCCGCATATGCCGCAGACGTTATTCTTTTTATGTGGGCTTCAGGAGACAGGTTTGGTGTGATATCAACTCCTAGATCTTTCTCTCAGTCCGTTTCATTAAGTTCTTCATCTCCTATTCTGTAATCCTGTGTCTGGCCTCCTGTTTCCACTGTGGTGTGTGTGTGTGTGTGCGTGTGTGTGTGTGTGTGTGTGTTAGTGAGAATAAATGTAGTTTTATAAATAAACCTGCCAAAGGATACCTGATCAACCAGGCTGTGACTCGTACGTCAGGCTGCGAGCAGCCGCGTCCAACAGCCTGGTTAGATCAGAACGGCAACCAGGAGGCCTGGTCGACGACCGGGCTGCGGGGACGCTAAGCCCCGGAAGCACCTCAAGGTAACCTCAAGGTAGTTGATATAAAAGAGGATAAATACATTTTGTTAGAAAGGCGGGGTCCAAGAGCTAATAACTCGATTTTGCAGACAAAAATAGTAAATACAAGGAATAAATACACACACACACACACTATACATTAGTTGATAAAGGACTGTTTTGTGTGTATACCTATGTATACTATTGTCAGGAGCGGCAGACAAGTGCAGCCTATGTGTTTTTATGTGTACCTGCAATTGGACTGACATGTGTACGGTAATTATCTGTGTGTTAATTGTAAAAGGAACATATTAGTGAACGTTTTTTTATGAAATTGAATGACATAGTATACATGTACGTGTGTTTAGTGTTACTGTAATTTATAATGTTAGCGTGTGTACGTTTGAATGACATAGTGTCCCATCATTGTCACATTTTTGTTACATGTTTACTATTGTCAGGCGCGACAGACAAGTGCAGCTATGTGTGTCTATGTGTACCTGCAATTGGACTGACACGTGTATGGTAATTATCTATGTGTCCATTGTTAAAGGAACATATTAGTGAATGTTTATTTATGTAAATTGATTGACATATTAACGTGTACGCGTGTTTAGTGGTACTGTAATTTACATACTTTCCAGGTTTATGTTTGAATTACATAGTATCCCATCATTGTCTCATTTTTTTTGTTACTATTTTGCTGTTTCATTCTCAATCTCTCTGACTCCCGAGGACCATTTGAGCTCATGTGTGTTTATTAAAGGAAAATAATCATATTTTGTTTACAAAGTAACTTGTACTTATTTTGTAAAATAACTTTTTCAAAGAAAAGGTAATTTTCTAGTAAGCCATTTATTTTCCTAACATACAAGTCAATTACTCACTACCTTACAGCAGTCTAGGAACACTTTTGTTTCTATCTCTTCACAACGTCCTTTTACATAAATCACCCTATCTTAACAAATTCAATCATTAAATTCATAACTGGCACTCCCCCCGCCCCCTTCCCCCCCCCTCCTCCACAGGTCCAAGGCCACCAAGTGACTAACCCCACACCACTCCCCAACCCAGGAAGCATCATTCCTTTCCCTATCCTCTCCCAAATTATGTTTTTGACGAGTACACGCACTACGGGGCCTGACCAGCTGAGTAGACAGTGCTCTCAACTCGTAATCCTAGCGTCCGTGTTTCGAATCCGCCGTGATGGCAGAATACGAAACTGGGCAGTGTTCCTTTTCACCCTGGTTGTTCCTGTTACCTAGACAGTAAATAGGTACCTGGGATTTAAACAGCTGTTACGGGCTTGCTTCCTGTGTGGGTGTGTGTGTGTGGGTGTGTACTCACCTATTTGTGCTTGCGGGGGTTGAGCTTTGGTTCTTTGGTCTCACCTCTCAACTGTCAATCAACTGGTGTACAGATTTCCTGAGCCTACTGGGGCTCTATCATATCTACATTTGAAACTGTGTATGGAGTCAGCCTCCACCACATCACTGCCTAATGCATTCCATTCCGTTTAACTACTAGACACTGAAAAAAGTTCCTTCTAACGTCTCTGTGGCTCATGTGAGTGACTCAGTTTCCATCTGTGTCCCCTTGTTTGCGTCCCACCAGTGTTGAATAGTTTATCCTTGTTTACGCGGTCGATTCCTCTGAGGGTTGTGTAGGTTGTGATCATGTCTCCCCTTACTCTTCTGTCTTCCAGTGTCGCAAGGTGCTTTTCCCCCGCAGCTTTCCTCGTAGACGTTAGCCTCTTAGTTCTGGGACTAGTCTAGTGGCATACCTTTGGACTTTTTCCTGCTTCATCTTGTGCTTGACAAGATACGGGCTCCATGCTGGGGCCTGCATACTCCAGGAGTGGTCTTACATATGTGGTGGTACAAGATTCTGAATGATTCCTTACACAGGTTCCTGAAAGGCTGTTCTGATGTTAGGCAGTCCCGCATATGCCGCCAGACGTTATTCTTTTATGTGGGCTTCAGGAGACAGGTTTGGTGTGATATCAACTCCTAGATCTTTCTCTCAGTCCGTTTCATTAAGTTCTTCATCTCCTATTCTGAATCCTGTGTCTGGCCTCCTGTTTCCACTGTGTGTGTGTGTGTGTGCGCGCGTGTGTGTGTGTGTGTGTGTTAGTGAGAAATAAATGTAGTTTATAAATAAACCTCCAAGGATACCTGATCAACCAGGCTGTTGACTCGTACGTCAGGCTGCGAGCAGCCGCGTCCAAACAGCCTGGTTGAATCAGAACGGCAACCAGGAGGCCTGGTCGACGACCGGGCTGCGGGGACGCTAAGCCCCGGAAGCACTCAAGGTAACCTCAAGGTAGTTGATATAAAAGAGGATAAATACATTTGTTAGAAAGGCGGGGTCCAAGAGCTAATAACTCGATTTTGCAGACAAAAATAGTAAATACAAGGAATAAATACACACACACACACATACCATTAGTTGATAAAGGACTGTTTTGTGTGTATACCTATGTATACTATTGTCAGGAGCGGCAGACAAGTGCAGCTATGTGTTTTTATGTGTACCTGCAATTGGACTGACATGTGTACGGTAATTATCTGTGTGTTAATTGTAAAGGAACATATTAGTGAACGTTTTTTTATGTAAATTGAATGACATATATACATGGTACGTGTGTTTAGTGTTACTGTAATTTATAATGTTAGCGTGTGTACGTTTGAATGACATAGTGTCCCATCATTGTCACATTTTTTGTTACATGTTTACTATTGTCAGGCGCGACAGACAAAGTGCAGCTATGTGTGTCTATGTGTACCTGCAATTGGACTGACACGTGTATGGTAATTATCTATTGTGTCCATTGTTAAAGGAACATATTAGTGAATGTTTATTTATGTAAATTGATTGACATATTAACGTGTACGCGTGTTTAGTGGTACTGTAATTTACATACTTTCCAGGTTTATGTTTGAATTACATAGTAATCCCATCATTGTCTCATTTTTTGTTACTATTTTGCTGTTCATTCTCAATCTCTCTGACTCCCGAGGACCATTTGAGCTCATGTGTGTTTATTAAAGGAAAATAATCATATTTTGTTTACAAAGTACTTGTACTTATTTGTAAAAATAACTTTTCCAAAGAAAAGGTAATTTCTAAGTAAGCAATTTATTTTCCTAACATACAAGTCAATTACTCACTACCTTACAGCAGTCAGGAACACTTTTGTTTCTATCTCTTCACAACGTCTTTTACATAAATACCCTATCTTAACAAATTCAATCATTAAATTCATAACTGGCAACTCCCCCCGCCCCTTCCCCCCCCCCCCCCCCCCAGGTCCAAGGCCACCAAGTGACTAACCCCCCACCAACCCCCCAACCCAGGAAGCATCATTCCTTTCCCTATCCTCTCCCAAATTATGTTTTTGACGAGTACACGCACTACGGGGCCAGACAGCTGAGTAGACAGTGCTCTCAACTCGTAATCCTAGCGTCCGTGTTCGATCCTCCGGTGATGGCAGAAACGAAACTGGGCAGTTTCTTTCACCCTGTTGTTCCTGTTACCTAGCAGTAAATAGGTACCTGGATTTAAACAGCTGTTACGCTGGTGTGCTTCCTGTGTGTGTGTGTGTGTGTGTGTACTCACCTATTTGTGCTTGCGGGGGTTGAGCTTTGGTTCTTTGGTCTCACCTCTCAACTGTCAATCAACTGGTGTACAGATTCCTGAGCCTACTGGGCTCTATCATATCTACATTTGAAACTGTGTATGGAGTCAGCCTCCACCACATCACTGCCTAATGCATTCCATCCGTTAACTACTCTAACACTGAAAAAGTTCCTTCTAACGTCTCTGTGGCTCATGTGAGTACTCAGTTTCCATCTGTGTCCCCTTGTTTGCGTCCCACCAGTGTTGAATAGTTTATCCTTGTTTACGCGGTCGATTCCTCTGAGGGTTGTGTAGGTTGTGATCATGTCTCCCCTTACTCTTCTGTCTTCCAGTGTCGCAAGGTGCTTTTCCCGCAGCCTTTCCTCGTAACGTATGCCTCTTAGTTCTGGGACTAGTCTAGTGGCATACCTTTGGACTTTTTCCTGCTTCATCTTGTGCTTGACAAGATACGGGCTCCATGCTGGAGCCGCATACTCCAGGATTGGTCTTACATATGTGGTGTACAAGATTCTGAATGATTCCTTACACAGGTTCCTGAAAGCTGTTCTGATGTTAGGCAGTCCCGCATATGCCGCAGACGTTATTCTTTTTATGTGGGCTTCAGGAGACAGGTTTGGTGTGATATCAACTCCTAGATCTTTCTCTCAGTCCGTTTCATTAAGTTCTTCATCTCCTATTCTGAATCCTGTGTCTGGCCTCCTGTTTCCACTGTGTGTGTGTGTGTGTGCGCGCGTGTGTGTGTGTGTGTGTTAGTGAGAAATAAATGTAGTTTATAAATAAACCTCCAAAGGATACCTGATCAACCAGGCTGTGACTCGTACGTCAGGCTGCGAGCAGCCGCGTCCAACAGCCTGGTTGATCAGAACGGCAACCAGGAGGCCTGGTCGACGACCGGGCTGCGGGGACGCTAAGCCCCGGAAGCACCTCAAGGTAACCTCAAGGTAGTTGATATAAAAGAGGATAAATACATTTGTTAGAAAGGCGGGGTCCAAGAGCTAATAACTCGATTTTGCAGACAAAAATAGTAAATACAAGGAATAAATACACACACACACACATATACATTAGTTGATAAAGGACTGTTTTGTGTGTATACCTATGTATACTATTGTCAGGAGCGGCAGACAAGTGCAGCTATGTGTTTTTATGTGTACCTGCAATTGGACTGACATGTGTACGGTAATTATCTGTGTGTTAATTGTAAAAGGAACATATTAGTGAACGTTTTTTTATGTAAATTGAATGACATATATACATGTACGTGTGTTTAGTGTTACTGTAATTTATAATGTTAGCGTGTGTACGTTTGAATGACATAGTGTCCCATCATTGTCACATTTTTTGTTACATGTTTACTATTGTCAGGCGCGACAGACAAGTGCAGCTATGTGTGTCTATGTGTACCTGCAATTGGACTGACACGTGTATGGTAATTATCTATGTGTCCATTGTTAAAGGAACATATTAGTGAATGTTTATTTATGTAAATTGATTGACATATTAACGTGTACGCGTGTTTAGTGGTACTGTAATTTACATACTTTCCAGGTTTATGTTTGAATTACATAGTATCCCATCATTGTCTCATTTTTTGTTACTATTTTGCTGTTCATTCTCAATCTCTCTGACTCCCGAGGACCATTTGAGCTCATGTGTGTTTATTAAAGGAAAATAATCATATTTTGTTTACAAAGTAACTTGTACTTATTTTGTAAAATAACTTTTTCAAAGAAAAGGTAATTTTCTAGTAAGCATTTATTTTCCTAACATACAAGTCAATTACTCACTACCTTACAGCAGTCAGGAACACTTTTGTTTCTATCTCTTCACAACGTCTTTTACATAAATACCCTATCTTAACAAATTCAATCATTAAATTCATAACTGGCAACTCCCCCCGCCCCTTCCCCCCCCCCCTCCTCCACAGGTCCAAGGCCACCAAGTGACTAACCCCACACCAACTCCCCAACCCAGGAAGCATCATTCCTTTCCCTATCCTCTCCCAAATTATGTTTTTGACGAGTACACGCACTACGGGGCCAGACAGCTGAGTAGACAGTGCTCTCAACTCGTAATCCTAGCGTCCGTGTTCGATCCTCCGGTGATGGCAGAAACGAAACTGGGCAGTTTCTTTCACCCTGTTGTTCCTGTTACCTAGCAGTAAATAGGTACCTGGATTTAAACAGCTGTTACGGGCTGCTTCCTGTGTGTGTGTGTGTGTGTGTGTGTGTGTACTCACCTATTTGTGCTTGCGGGGGTTGAGCTTTGGTTCTTTGGTCTCACCTCTCAACTGTCAATCAACTGGTGTACAGATTCCTGAGCCTACTGGGCTCTATCATATCTACATTTGAAACTGTGTATGGAGTCAGCCTCCACCACATCACTGCCTAATGCATTCCATCCGTTAACTACTCTAACACTGAAAAAGTTCCTTCTAACGTCTCTGTGGCTCATGTGAGTACTCAGTTTCCATCTGTGTCCCCTTGTTTGCGTCCCACCAGTGTTGAATAGTTTATCCTTGTTTACGCGGTCGATTCCTCTGAGGGTTGTGTAGGTTGTGATCATGTCTCCCCTTACTCTTCTGTCTTCCAGTGTCGCAAGGTGCTTTTCCCGCAGCCTTTCCTCGTAACGTATGCCTCTTAGTTCTGGGACTAGTCTAGTGGCATACCTTTGGACTTTTTCCTGCTTCATCTTGTGCTTGACAAGATACGGGCTCCATGCTGGAGCCGCATACTCCAGGATTGGTCTTACATATGTGGTGTACAAGATTCTGAATGATTCCTTACACAGGTTCCTGAAAGCTGTTCTGATGTTAGGCAGTCCCGCATATGCCGCAGACGTTATTCTTTTTATGTGGGCTTCAGGAGACAGGTTTGGTGTGATATCAACTCCTAGATCTTTCTCTCAGTCCGTTTCATTAAGTTCTTCATCTCCTATTCTGAATCCTGTGTCTGGCCTCCTGTTTCCACTGTGTGTGTGTGTGTGTGCGCGCGTGTGTGTGTGTGTGTGTTAGTGAGAAATAAATGTAGTTTATAAATAAACCTCCAAAGGATACCTGATCAACCAGGCTGTGACTCGTACGTCAGGCTGCGAGCAGCCGCGTCCAACAGCCTGGTTGATCAGAACGGCAACCAGGAGGCCTGGTCGACGACCGGGCTGCGGGGACGCTAAGCCCCGGAAGCACCTCAAGGTAACCTCAAGGTAGTTGATATAAAAGAGGATAAATACATTTGTTAGAAAGGCGGGGTCCAAGAGCTAATAACTCGATTTTGCAGACAAAAATAGTAAATACAAGGAATAAATACACACACACACACATATACATTAGTTGATAAAGGACTGTTTTGTGTGTATACCTATGTATACTATTGTCAGGAGCGGCAGACAAGTGCAGCTATGTGTTTTTATGTGTACCTGCAATTGGACTGACATGTGTACGGTAATTATCTGTGTGTTAATTGTAAAAGGAACATATTAGTGAACGTTTTTTTATGTAAATTGAATGACATATATACATGTACGTGTGTTTAGTGTTACTGTAATTTATAATGTTAGCGTGTGTACGTTTGAATGACATAGTGTCCCATCATTGTCACATTTTTTGTTACATGTTTACTATTGTCAGGCGCGACAGACAAGTGCAGCTATGTGTGTCTATGTGTACCTGCAATTGGACTGACACGTGTATGGTAATTATCTATGTGTCCATTGTTAAAGGAACATATTAGTGAATGTTTATTTATGTAAATTGATTGACATATTAACGTGTACGCGTGTTTAGTGGTACTGTAATTTACATACTTTCCAGGTTTATGTTTGAATTACATAGTATCCCATCATTGTCTCATTTTTTGTTACTATTTTGCTGTTCATTCTCAATCTCTCTGACTCCCGAGGACCATTTGAGCTCATGTGTGTTTATTAAAGGAAAATAATCATATTTTGTTTACAAAGTAACTTGTACTTATTTTGTAAAATAACTTTTTCAAAGAAAAGGTAATTTTCTAGTAAGCATTTATTTTCCTAACATACAAGTCAATTACTCACTACCTTACAGCAGTCAGGAACACTTTTGTTTCTATCTCTTCACAACGTCTTTTACATAAATACCCTATCTTAACAAATTCAATCATTAAATTCATAACTGGCAACTCCCCCCGCCCCTTCCCCCCCCCCTCCTCCACAGGTCCAAGGCCACCAAGTGACTAACCCCACACCAACTCCCCAACCCAGGAAGCATCATTCCTTTCCCTATCCTCTCCCAAATTATGTTTTTGACGAGTACACGCACTACGGGGCCAGACAGCTGAGTAGACAGTGCTCTCAACTCGTAATCCTAGCGTCCGTGTTCGATCCTCCGGTGATGGCAGAAACGAAACTGGGCAGTTTCTTTCACCCTGTTGTTCCTGTTACCTAGCAGTAAATAGGTACCTGGATTTAAACAGCTGTTACGGGCTGCTTCCTGTGTGTGTGTGTGTGTGTGTGTGTACTCACCTATTTGTGCTTGCGGGGGTTGAGCTTTGGTTCTTTGGTCTCACCTCTCAACTGTCAATCAACTGGTGTACAGATTCCTGAGCCTACTGGGCTCTATCATATCTACATTTGAAACTGTGTATGGAGTCAGCCTCCACCACATCACTGCCTAATGCATTCCATCCGTTAACTACTCTAACACTGAAAAAGTTCCTTCTAACGTCTCTGTGGCTCATGTGAGTACTCAGTTTCCATCTGTGTCCCCTTGTTTGCGTCCCACCAGTGTTGAATAGTTTATCCTTGTTTACGCGGTCGATTCCTCTGAGGGTTGTGTAGGTTGTGATCATGTCTCCCCTTACTCTTCTGTCTTCCAGTGTCGCAAGGTGCTTTTCCCGCAGCCTTTCCTCGTAACGTATGCCTCTTAGTTCTGGGACTAGTCTAGTGGCATACCTTTGGACTTTTTCCTGCTTCATCTTGTGCTTGACAAGATACGGGCTCCATGCTGGAGCCGCATACTCCAGGATTGGTCTTACATATGTGGTGTACAAGATTCTGAATGATTCCTTACACAGGTTCCTGAAAGCTGTTCTGATGTTAGGCAGTCCCGCATATGCCGCAGACGTTATTCTTTTTATGTGGGCTTCAGGAGACAGGTTTGGTGTGATATCAACTCCTAGATCTTTCTCTCAGTCCGTTTCATTAAGTTCTTCATCTCCTATTCTGAATCCTGTGTCTGGCCTCCTGTTTCCACTGTGTGTGTGTGTGTGTGCGCGCGTGTGTGTGTGTGTGTGTTAGTGAGAAATAAATGTAGTTTATAAATAAACCTCCAAAGGATACCTGATCAACCAGGCTGTGACTCGTACGTCAGGCTGCGAGCAGCCGCGTCCAACAGCCTGGTTGATCAGAACGGCAACCAGGAGGCCTGGTCGACGACCGGGCTGCGGGGACGCTAAGCCCCGGAAGCACCTCAAGGTAACCTCAAGGTAGTTGATATAAAAGAGGATAAATACATTTGTTAGAAAGGCGGGGTCCAAGAGCTAATAACTCGATTTTGCAGACAAAAATAGTAAATACAAGGAATAAATACACACACACACACATATACATTAGTTGATAAAGGACTGTTTTGTGTGTATACCTATGTATACTATTGTCAGGAGCGGCAGACAAGTGCAGCTATGTGTTTTTATGTGTACCTGCAATTGGACTGACATGTGTACGGTAATTATCTGTGTGTTAATTGTAAAAGGAACATATTAGTGAACGTTTTTTTATGTAAATTGAATGACATATATACATGTACGTGTGTTTAGTGTTACTGTAATTTATAATGTTAGCGTGTGTACGTTTGAATGACATAGTGTCCCATCATTGTCACATTTTTTGTTACATGTTTACTATTGTCAGGCGCGACAGACAAGTGCAGCTATGTGTGTCTATGTGTACCTGCAATTGGACTGACACGTGTATGGTAATTATCTATGTGTCCATTGTTAAAGGAACATATTAGTGAATGTTTATTTATGTAAATTGATTGACATATTAACGTGTACGCGTGTTTAGTGGTACTGTAATTTACATACTTTCCAGGTTTATGTTTGAATTACATAGTATCCCATCATTGTCTCATTTTTTGTTACTATTTTGCTGTTCATTCTCAATCTCTCTGACTCCCGAGGACCATTTGAGCTCATGTGTGTTTATTAAAGGAAAATAATCATATTTTGTTTACAAAGTAACTTGTACTTATTTTGTAAAATAACTTTTTCAAAGAAAAGGTAATTTTCTAGTAAGCATTTATTTTCCTAACATACAAGTCAATTACTCACTACCTTACAGCAGTCAGGAACACTTTTGTTTCTATCTCTTCACAACGTCTTTTACATAAATACCCTATCTTAACAAATTCAATCATTAAATTCATAACTGGCAACTCCCCCCGCCCCTTCCCCCCCCCCCTCCTCCACAGGTCCAAGGCCACCAAGTGACTAACCCCACACCAACTCCCCAACCCAGGAAGCATCATTCCTTTCCCTATCCTCTCCCAAATTATGTTTTTGACGAGTACACGCACTACGGGGCCAGACAGCTGAGTAGACAGTGCTCTCAACTCGTAATCCTAGCGTCCGTGTTCGATCCTCCGGTGATGGCAGAAACGAAACTGGGCAGTTTCTTTCACCCTGTTGTTCCTGTTACCTAGCAGTAAATAGGTACCTGGATTTAAACAGCTGTTACGGGCTGCTTCCTGTGTGTGTGTGTGTGTGTGTGTACTCACCTATTTGTGCTTGCGGGGGTTGAGCTTTGGTTCTTTGGTCTCACCTCTCAACTGTCAATCAACTGGTGTACAGATTCCTGAGCCTACTGGGCTCTATCATATCTACATTTGAAACTGTGTATGGAGTCAGCCTCCACCACATCACTGCCTAATGCATTCCATCCGTTAACTACTCTAACACTGAAAAAGTTCCTTCTAACGTCTCTGTGGCTCATGTGAGTACTCAGTTTCCATCTGTGTCCCCTTGTTTGCGTCCCACCAGTGTTGAATAGTTTATCCTTGTTTACGCGGTCGATTCCTCTGAGGGTTGTGTAGGTTGTGATCATGTCTCCCCTTACTCTTCTGTCTTCCAGTGTCGCAAGGTGCTTTTCCCGCAGCCTTTCCTCGTAACGTATGCCTCTTAGTTCTGGGACTAGTCTAGTGGCATACCTTTGGACTTTTTCCTGCTTCATCTTGTGCTTGACAAGATACGGGCTCCATGCTGGAGCCGCATACTCCAGGATTGGTCTTACATATGTGGTGTACAAGATTCTGAATGATTCCTTACACAGGTTCCTGAAAGCTGTTCTGATGTTAGGCAGTCCCGCATATGCCGCAGACGTTATTCTTTTTATGTGGGCTTCAGGAGACAGGTTTGGTGTGATATCAACTCCTAGATCTTTCTCTCAGTCCGTTTCATTAAGTTCTTCATCTCCTATTCTGAATCCTGTGTCTGGCCTCCTGTTTCCACTGTGTGTGTGTGTGTGTGCGCGCGTGTGTGTGTGTGTGTGTTAGTGAGAAATAAATGTAGTTTATAAATAAACCTCCAAAGGATACCTGATCAACCAGGCTGTGACTCGTACGTCAGGCTGCGAGCAGCCGCGTCCAACAGCCTGGTTGATCAGAACGGCAACCAGGAGGCCTGGTCGACGACCGGGCTGCGGGGACGCTAAGCCCCGGAAGCACCTCAAGGTAACCTCAAGGTAGTTGATATAAAAGAGGATAAATACATTTGTTAGAAAGGCGGGGTCCAAGAGCTAATAACTCGATTTTGCAGACAAAAATAGTAAATACAAGGAATAAATACACACACACACACATATACATTAGTTGATAAAGGACTGTTTTGTGTGTATACCTATGTATACTATTGTCAGGAGCGGCAGACAAGTGCAGCTATGTGTTTTTATGTGTACCTGCAATTGGACTGACATGTGTACGGTAATTATCTGTGTGTTAATTGTAAAAGGAACATATTAGTGAACGTTTTTTTATGTAAATTGAATGACATATATACATGTACGTGTGTTTAGTGTTACTGTAATTTATAATGTTAGCGTGTGTACGTTTGAATGACATAGTGTCCCATCATTGTCACATTTTTTGTTACATGTTTACTATTGTCAGGCGCGACAGACAAGTGCAGCTATGTGTGTCTATGTGTACCTGCAATTGGACTGACACGTGTATGGTAATTATCTATGTGTCCATTGTTAAAGGAACATATTAGTGAATGTTTATTTATGTAAATTGATTGACATATTAACGTGTACGCGTGTTTAGTGGTACTGTAATTTACATACTTTCCAGGTTTATGTTTGAATTACATAGTATCCCATCATTGTCTCATTTTTTGTTACTA